>NC_041820.1:27990413-28024580 GCF_900964775.1 Scleropages formosus
GGAAGGAGAAGGCAACAGTGGTCCCCGTGGTAATCGGAACACTTGGGGCTGTGACCCCTAAGCTGGGAGAGTGGCTCCAGCAGATCCCGGGAACAACATCCGAGATCTCTGTCCAGAAGAGCGCGGTCCTAGGAACAGCTAAGATACTGCACAGAACCCTCAAGCTCCCAGGCCTCTGGTAGAGGACCCAAGCTTGAAGGAGTAAGACCGCCCGCAAAAGGGGGGCGAGTGGGATTTTTTTTTTTTTTTTAATATATATATATAGAGAGAGGGGTGCGGTGGCGCAGTGGGTTGGAGCACAGTCCTGCTCTCCGGTGGGTCTGGGGTTCGAGTCCCGCTTGGGGTGCCTTGCGGCGGACTGGCGTCCCGTCCTGGGTGTGTCCCCTCCCCCTCCGGCCTTATGCCCTGTGTTGCCGGGTTGCCTCCGGTTCCCCGTGACCCTGTATGGGACGAGCGGTTCTGAAAATGTGTGTGTGTGTGTGTGTGTGTGTGTGTGTGTGTGTGTGTGTGTGTGTGTGTATATATATATAACACATCTGTGGCTACAAATTGCTTCCTTACCAAAATGAGAACCCGTCAGGGCTACACCGAAGGTACTGCTGCAAATGCTTGACAGTGAAAAAGTTCCCCATCTCAAGGACATAAAAAAGCGGGAAAACATATAGACACGCTCAGGAGAGGACAGTATGTGGAAAGCTCATTGAATGTGTTTTTTTTTTTTCTAATTACCTTTAATTGAATAAAATTAACTTGGATTTAAACATAGCCAGTACATTTTTAAATTAATTGAAAAATATAAGTAGTATTAAATTACATATTAAAATCTATTAAATAAAGGAAATAGCTATATGTACTACTTACTAGGGGTCAGAATCATTTTTTTCAGTGTTCCGAGATCGGGCGTATTCAGGGTGGTATGGCCGCAAACGAGCACGAGCGCCGTGTGCGCCCTACTTGTAGCTGCTGTACAATAATCGTGCTTCCAGGTGGGTGCCCCGACTTGGAGCCTGAAAAAGTGACGGGTGGCGGAGAGCGGTTTCTCGCGTGCGAAACAAAGCAGAGGGGAAAATAAAATAAAAATAAATAATGAAATCAGTTAATGATAAAGTTATTATTTAAAAAAAAAAAAAAAAAACATGCTCGCAGCACCTGGTATTGCCAGGCAGTCTCTCATCAAAGTACTAACCAGGCCCGACCCCGCTTAGTTTCTGAGCTCGGACGAGATCGGGCGTATTCAGGGTGGTATGGCTGTAAGCGAGCGCCGTGTGCACCCTACTTGTAGCTGCTGCTCGTGAAAGGCTCACGCAAGGAGCGCTCGAGCATGCGGCGCATGCTTGGGCTTTGGCCACACGAAGCGGAGCGCACTTTTGCCTCTCTCTTGTGAAAACTCACGAGAGTCCAATGAAAAGTGGTCATGACTATCAGTATCTACTGCGATCGATGTCACGTATTAAAATCACCCACCAAGCAGGACAAAAAGAGACTCAAGAGAAGAATAAACAGTTGTGAATAAACTCCTGGAGTCACAAAAGTGTTAAACACGGGGAATAATTAAAATCCAATGAAATCCTGCTACAGAAATGAAACATTGAAGAGTGACTGTTTCCAGACAATAATCATGCTTCCAGGTGGGAGCCCCGACTGGAGCCTGAAAAAGTGAGGGGTGACGGAGAGCGGTTCCTCAGGTGCGAAACAAAACAGAGCAAAAAATAAAATAAAAATAAAAAAGTTAATCAATAATAAAATTATAATTTAAAAAAAAAAAAAATCCCTCACTGCTCTGGAGTCAGAGAGTGTATGGCTGCGCCTTACACATCAGAACTTACATTGCTACTCAAAGGTGACACTACTGCATACACACTTCCAACCTTACAGAGCCTCAGATCAACACTGAACATTACACCTGGACAGGGACTTGAACCCTGGACCCTCAGATTAAAAGTCTGATGCTCTACCAACTGAGCTACCCAGGCTCTTAATATAATGGGGGCTGGGCGTGGTGGAAGGGCTCGTGTGATCTAGGGAACTCCAGACCTACATCGTCAGGAACACTACGCTCCTCGTAGGGTTTCCCAAGGCGAACAGGTCTGGAGTGAAGATCCAGACTAACACGATCCGAAAACCTCCATGGAAAAGGTAAACACGAGATCGTTTACCCTGCCCGGAATAGCGTCACCGGGACCTACCCCTGGAGCCAGGCCTGGGGGTAGTGTTCCTAGGCGAGCGCCTGGTGGCCGGGCAGCCCACGTACCCCGGCCGGGCTCAGCCCGAAAAGGCATCGTCGGGGGGCCATGTGGGCCCACCACCTGCAAGGTCCGGCATGGGGGTCCGGTGCAATGTATACCTGGCAGCGGGAGGCGGCGGGGTGGCGCATGGCGTCGTAGCCCCTCGCGACGGAAACTGGCTCTTGGTACGTGGAATGTCACCTCGCTTGGGGGGAAGGAGCCGGAACTGGTGCGGGAGGTTGAGAAATACCAACTGGATATAGTTGGGCTCACCTCCACTCACAGTGTTGGCTCTGGAACCAAACTCCTCGACAAGGGGTGGTCCCTCTCCTACTCAGGAGTTGCACGAGGCGAGAGGCGCCGGGTGGGCGTGGGGATACTCACAAGCCACCGGCTGGCTGCCATACAGTTGGAGTTTGCCCCGGTGGGCGAGCGGGTCGCCTCAATGCGACTTAGGGTCGCAGAGATGAAGACTTTGACTGTTGTGTGTGCACTTATGCACCAAACAGCAGCTCAGAGTATTCGGCCTTCTTGGAGAAGGTGGGTGGGGTTCTGGACAGGGCCCCACCTACACACTCCATAGTCCTGCCGGGGGATGTCAACGCTCACGTTAGCAATGACTGGAAAATCTGGCGGGGGAGGGTGATTGGGAAGAACGGCTTGCCCAATCTGAACCCGAATGGTGAAATGTTATTGGACTTCTGTGCTAGTCGTGGCTTGTCCATAAGAAACACCATGTTCAAACGCAAGGATGCTCATAAGTGTACTTGGTACCAGAGCACCTTCCGGCCCTCACGCAGAATGCCCTCCTCCTGACCTCGGCCGCGCCTTGATGTGCTGCCAATGAAGACCACAAGCGGGTGCGGGGGGCAAGGCGCAAGCTCGGCGGAGTCCAACAGCCACGCTGAACGGGCTTAACTTGATGCCGAGTGTGCGGACGCGGCTCTCGCTCGGTGTGTTGCGAAGGCCGATTGACCCGCAGCAGTGGCCCCGGCACCCCGTACTCCCGAACTGCCTCGCGTGGAATTTCTCGGCGAACGCGGCCGTAGGCCTCCTCCAAGTCCACGGAACACGTGTAGACTGGATTAGCGAACTCCCGTGCCCCCTCAGTTATCGGCGGGAGGGTAAAAAGCTGCTCCGCTGCTCCACGGCCCGGATGGAGCCCGCATTGCTCCTCTTCAACGTGAGGTTCAGCTGTTGGCCGGAGCCTCCTTTCCAGTACACTGGCAAAGACTTTCCCCGGGAGGCCGAGAAGTGCGATACCCCGATAGCCGGAACACGCTCTCCCGTGCCCTTTCTGAGAGACGGCGACCGCCAGCCCAGTTTGCCAATCCAAAGGCACCGTCCCCGATGTCTGTGCAACATTGCACGGGCATGTCAGCCATGACAGGCCCCACAACATCCAGGGCTCTAAGCAGTTCCGGGAAAATCTCGTCCGCCCCACCCCGGTGCTTTGCCACTGTGGAGCTTTCCAACTACCTCAGCGACTTCCACCAGGGAACTGGACTCTGATATGGCGATAAGGATAGGAATGGGAATAGGAATAAGGATGGGGGGCTTAGGGTCAGAGAGAGGGTTGAGGAAAGGGATAGGGATAGGTGCAGGGTTAGGTTTACAGTTAGGGTGAGGGTTAGGGATAGGCATAAGGATAGGGACAGGTTTCGGGTTTGAGGTTGGGTTGAAAACAGTGACAGGGATAGCCGCAAAGTGACCGTTTGATCTGGGAAAGCGATTCGGATAGGGTTAGGGTTATGGATAAGGATATGGATCGGGCGGTCCACGAGGGTGGCCAGGGCTTCCACCAGGGCCCGGCGCTCTGCGAGCCGGACCGCTACGATCGCGTCCAGCGACTCCTGCTGCTGCAGCTTGCATCCATTGGAGAATGCGCTCCAGCTGGTCTCTGTCCGTCTCGCCGGCTCCCGGGTTTCGGCACGACCGCAACAGATGAGGCAGGTGACCACGGACGCGGTGCCCGTCTGCGAAGGGGTTTTGTTCAGTCACGGATCAGGGAGAAGGAAGGGGATGGAAAAGGGGGGGTAGGAGGAAACTGGCAGGATGGGCTTCGTGCGGATCAGGGGGGCTAGGGCCCTTGGGTCGGTCCGGGCGGCATCACCTCCGGGCTCGGGTTAGAATTCGCGCTCGTGCTCATCTGCGTGGATCCGCTCTCCTCCTCCGTCTCTCTCCCTCACTGCTGGGCACAGGGGAAGAAATAGGGAGTGCAATCAACCCCAGCTGCGAATGCCTCGTCCCCATCTCCGCCCCCTTCCCCGGCCGCCTCGGCGTGCTACATATGCATTTGTATGAAGGTGGTCAAAACAAACGCAGGCAAGCGGAATTACATTTCGAGGTGGAATGCCTGAGTGAACGTGTAAGAAGTCTTTAGTCTAGATTTGAAGGCAGAAACAGACGGGGCATTTCTGACGGTAACTGGCAAAGTATTCCACGGTTCAGGCGCTCAGTAGCGAAAGGCACGACCTCCTACTGAGGTCTTATTGATCACAGGCACTTTAAGGTAACCTGCATCCAGTGAACAAAGGTATCATCCTGGGATATGAGAATCAATAATCTCACAAAGGTATGCAGGAGCAATGCCATGTATTGCCATACGGGTCAAAAGCAGGATTTTATAATTAACCCTAAATGCGACCGGGAGCCAACGTAACGATTTAAGTGGCGGCGTCATACGATACGGTCGCACTGCCTAGTTCCGGTGACAGTTCTCGCAGCAGCATTTTGTACCGACTGTAGCCTGGACACAGTATCGCATGGACAGCTCGATAATAAAGCGCTACAGTAGTGCAGCCTGCTTGAAACGGAAGCACGGACCAGTTTCTCGGCATCCCAGCTGCATAGGAATCGCCGTAACTTAGCTACGTTTCTTAACTGAAGGAAGCGCGACTCAGTCAAAGCGCTTACATGAGATTCAAATGACAGCTTCCCAAATCCTTGACGCAATCCGTACGCTTCAAGCTAATAGCATTTGTTGTAAAGACTGGCGTGATTCTGTCGAGAGTTTTGCCATCGCCACCCACCACAAGTACCTCTGTTTTACTGGCATTTAGAGATGTAGATTTTTTTTTTTTTTTTTTTTTAACACATCCGTAATTTTATACTGGTAAAACAATTAGCTGAAGACACCACATGTGATGGATCATCAGGTTCAAACGATACATATAGCTGTGTGCCATCGGCATACGAACGGAAATTCACATTGTGCTTGCGAATAATGTCACCCAGTGGTAACAGATAGAGTGAGAGCAGTAATGGCCCCAACACAGAGCCCTGCGGCACACCATACTTGAACCATAGTTGAGATGAAGGGGGTGCAGTCAACAGATTTTAGTACAAAATTGTTCACGGATGGCTAAATATGAGTCAAACCGCTTCAGAAGGGTACCTCTTAGGCCAGCCGGGTTTTCAAGTCTACTCAGTAGGATGCTATGGTCTACAGTATCAAATGCGGCACTCAAGTCCGGTAACACAAGAATAAAGATCTGACCGGCATCGGAAGACATGAGAATATCACCGAGAACATGCGTGAGCACCATTTCAGTGCCGTGACCGGTGTGGAAACCAGACTGAAATTTTTCGCGTTTGTCATGGTGATTAAGATATTTCACAATTTGGGAAGCTACGATCTTTTCTAGAATTTTGGATAAAAACGGTGGACTGGAGATGGGCCTATAATTACATGGGTTATCACAGTCCGGATCGTTATTACAATCCGTTTCTTTAGCGGGGAGGGGGGTCTAATAACGGCGATTTCAAAGGCTTTTGGAACACAGCCGTTCGGTAACGACGCATTCACAATGCTAACAAAAAAGGTCCCGCGAGCGCGGAAACTGCGGCTTTCCGTAACTTAGCGGGGACTGGGTCCAAAGGACAGGTAGTACCTTTCACGGAGCGAACTAGCGCGGTAATTTCCTCTACAGCTATTACGCCGAAGCTACCGAGGCGGTGCGGACAACTAATATTATCATTCCCAGAAGAGCTCATGCTGGCTAAGGCCGAGCTAGAGGGCACTATGGATTCGTGGATGTTCTCTAATCTCTTATTGAAGAGCAGCATAAATTCATCGTTAGTAATGGTTGCGGAAATGCACCGTTTACTATCTTTGTGTTTACCAGTTAAGCAAGCGATGGCATTAAACAGGAAGCGAGAGTTCTTCCGATTTTCATCAATTAACCTTGCGGTAGTACTCGGATCCGGCGTGAGAAAGTGCTTTCTTTCTTTGTTTTTTTTTCTTTCTTTTTTGAACTTATTAATCCATTTTCTTAGACAATCGGACCAGGCTGCGTGACAAACGTTTAGTTCACTCGAACGCCACCTACGCTCTAATTTACGACATTCTAACTTTATTGCACGAGTTGATTCGTTGAACCACGGTGAGTTTCTTACAGTTCGAATAAGTTTAGCTTTTGGTGGGGCTGCAGAGCCTTGGGCGAATTTTACCACTGAACTATAGCCGAAAGCCATTCGATCAGTATCTTTACTCGTTCCAGAATCTGAGCTTCCAATGTAATGAACAATTTTAGCAGTAGTGTTTTCATCAATATGAAAGACTAATAATAAGAGAGACTTAAAACTGTTAGCGAGAGTATCCGATGGCGCGTCTATATGAACATCGAAATGGCCCATCGAGATAATTTTGTCACGAGTAATGACTGAATCGCTGATACGGTTACTGAGTTCCTCGAGAGAGAGAGGAGGAGTGCGGTCCAGGTGGACGGTAGAAAAAGGAACATAGGTATGTTGGGTTTTGACTTGAAATCTAGCTCTAGAACTTCAAACGAGGTGAGATTATCACGATTCCTCAGTGTTGTTTGCAATCTATTACTGCAAGGTGCGCCAACTCCACCTCCGCGACGCACAGAACGAGATTTCTGGAAATAATCATATCTGTCCGGAGCGGCTTCTGTTAGCGGAATCGCATCGGACCCGCCGAGCCAGGTTTCGGTAAGAAAGACTAGATCAGATTGGTAACTTAAGATTGTCGTTTACTGGAGCAGCTTCACTCGTCGGTGAACGAATATTTAACAGAGAGCATTGTATATCACAGTTTTGCCTCGCTGGCAAGCTGAGGGAATGTCTGTTTCAACGCACGTGCTCGGAGTCGTGACGGCTTTTCGTTGGACTCTCGCGAGCGTTTCACAAGAGAGGGGCAAAAGCGCGCTCCGCTCCTGTGCGGCCAAAGCCCGAGCCGCACGCTCCGGCGCTCTTCGCGTGAGCCTTTGGCGGGCAGCAGCTTCAAGTAGGGCGCACACGGCGCTGGCGCTCGCTTACGGCCATACCGCCCTGAATGCGCCCGATCTCGGAAGTCTAGCAGGGTCGGGCCTGGTTAGTACTTGGATGGGAGACCGCCTGGGAATACCAGGTGCTGTAAGCTCTTCTTTTCTTTGTTTTTTCCGCCCTCTTTTTTAAATGATGATTTCATTTCATCATTCATTTACTTATCTATTCACTTATTTATTTTCATTTAATTATTTATTTTCATTTTATTTTCCCCTCCGTTTGGTTTCGCACGCGAGGAACCGCTCTCCGCCTCCGCTCACTTTTTCAGGCTCCGAGTCGGGGTCCCCACCTGGAAGCGCGCTCATTGTCTGGAAACAGTCCTTCTCCGCTGCTTCGTGTGCGTAGCAGGATTTCACTGCATTTGAACTCCCCCCGCGTTAAACACTCTTGTTTCCCCCGGAGTTCATTCGCAACCGTTCATTCTTCTCTGGACTTTCTTTTCCTCCAGTTCGGTGCGCGATTTCAACGTGTCACACCGATCGCACGTGCTCGGAGTCGTGACGGCTTTTCGTCGGACTCTCGCGAGCGTTTCACAAGAGAGGGGCAAAAGCGCGCTCCGCTCCTGTGCGGCCAAAGCCCGAGCCGCACGCTCCGGCGCTCTTCGCGTGAGCCTTTGGCGGGCAGCAGCTTCAAGTAGGGCGCACACGGCGCTGGCGCTCGCTTACGGCCATACCGCCCTGAATGCGCCCGATCTCGTCCGATCTCGGAAGTCTAGCAGGGTCGGGCCTGGTTAGTACTTGGATGGGAGACCGCCTGGGAATACCAGGTGCTGTAAGCTCTTCTTTTCTTTGTTTTTTCCGCCCTCTTTTTTAAATGATGATTTCATTTCATGGGAGTGGGGTGAGGTGGCGCAGTGGGTTGGACCACAGTCCTGCTCTCTGGTGGGTCTGGGGTTCAAGTCCCGCTTGGGGTGCCTTGTGACGGACTGGCGTCCTGTCCTGGGTGTGTCCCCTCCCCCTCCGGCCTTCCGCCCTGTGTTGCCGGGTAGGCTCCGGTTCCCCCGTGACCCCATATGGGATAAGCGGTTCTGAAAACAAATAATTAAATGAAAATAAATAAGTGAATAGATAAGTAAATGAATGATGAAATGAAATCATCATTTAAAAAAGAGGGTGGAAAAAACACATAGAAAAGAAGAGCTTACAGCACCTGGTATTCCCAGGCGGTCTCCCATCCAAGTATTAACCAGGCCCGACCCGGCTAGGCTTCCGAGATCGGGCGCATTCAGGGCGGTATGGCCGTAAGCGAGCGCCAGCGCCGTGTGCGCCCTACTTGAAGCTGCTGCCCGCCAAAGGCTCACGCGAAGAGCGCCGGAGCGTGCGGCTCGGGCTTTGGCCGCACAGGAGCGGAGCGCGCTTTTGCCCCTCTCTTGTGAAACGCTCGCGAGAGGGGTCAGCAGCGTAAAGAGCAGCGGGCTGAGCACACAGCCTTGTGGGGCACCTGTGCTCATTGTGGTAGTGCTGGAGGTGTTGTGGCCGACACGGACTGACTGAGGTCTTCCGGTTAGAAAGTCCAGGATCCAATTACAGAGGGAGGCATTTAGGCCCAGCAGGTTTAGTTTGCTGATGAGCTGTTGTGGGATTATTGTGTTGAATGCTGAGCTGAAGTCGATGAACAGCAATCTAACATAAGAGTCTTTGTTTTCCAAATGGGTAAGAGCCAGGTGGAGAGTGGAGGAGATGGCATCGTCCGTAGAGCGGTTTGGACGGTATGCAAATTGGAGCGGGTCAAGTGTGTTGGGGAGGTTGGATTTGATATGGTGCATGACTAACCTCTCAAAGCACTTCATCGTGATTGGGGTCAGTGCTATGGGACGATAGTCATTCAGGCAGGACACAGGTGACTTCTTTGGTACTGGGATGATGGTGGTGGACTTGAGACATGTGGGGACGACTGCTTGGCTTAATGAGATGTTAAAGATGTCTGTTAAGACATCAGTCAGCTGTTCAGCACAGTCCCTCAGTACTCGGCCTGGTATGTTGTCAGGACCTGCAGCCTTGCGTGGGTTAACCCTAGATAGGGTCTTCCTAACATCGACTGGAGACAGATAGAGCACCTGGTCATTGGGAGGTGTGGGTAGTTTGTGTGCAGACTTGTCATTCTGCATTTCAAACCGTGCATAGAACTCATTAAGTGCATCTGGGAGGGATGTGTCGTCATCCCAGGCCTGTGGCAGGGGCTTGTAGTCTGTGATGGTCTGAATAGCTTGCCACAGACTCCGTGTGTCTTTGCTGTCACTGAAGTGGTTATTGATTTTTAGTGCATATAACCGTTTTGCTGTCTTGATGCCACGGGACAGGTTGGCTCTTGCTGTTTTGAGGACTGCTTTGTCTCCCGATCTGAAAGCGTCATCACGGGTCTTTAGCAGCCCACGGACCTCTGCTGTCATCCATGGCTTCTGGTTGGCACGTGTGGTGATGGTCTTGGTGACTGTCACATCATCAATGCACTTTTTGATGTAAGCAGTCACTGTTTCAGTGTATTCTTGCAGGTCTGTGTGGTCATGGTAGGTGGCTGCCTCTTTAAACATGTTCCAGTCTGTGTCCTGGAAGCAGTCCTGTAGTGCTGAGGTAGCATCGTCTGGCCATACTGTGATAAGCTTTTGGACTGGTTTGGCAAGTTTGAGAAGTGGTTTGTATGCTGGAATTAGCATAACAGAGATGTGGTCTGAGTACCCGAAATGGGGGCGGGGTGCAGCTTTATACGCATTTTTTACTGTTGTGTAAACCAAGTCCAATGTGTTGTTTTCTCTTGTTGCAAAGTTCACGTGTTGGTAGAACTTTGGCAAGACTGTCTTTAAGTTTGCGTGATTAAAGTCACCGGATATTATGAAAAAGCCGTCAGGGTTATTTGTCTGTTGCTCGCTGATAGCGCTGTAAAGTTCGCGAAGCGCGTCCTTAGCGTTTGCACAAGGGGGTATGTACACAGCAACGATGACAATGGCTGTGAACTCCCTCGGCAGACAGAAGGGTCGGCACTTGACAATTATAAACTCCACCAGCGACGAGCAGTGTTTTGACACTAACACAGCATTGTTACACCATTCCTTGTTAATATATACACACAAGCCGCCACCGCGAGTCTTACCAGACAGTGCTGTATCTCTGTCCGCTCGGTAGCATGTTAGCCCGTGCAGCTGAATGGCGGAGTCTGGGATGTTGTTGTTTAGCCACGTTTCGGTAAGAACAAACACGCAGCACTCCCTTGTCTCACGCTGTGTAGTCCGGCAGAGTCGAATTAGGTCCAGTTTATTTTCTAGTGAGCGTACATTTGACAGCAAGATTGTTGGAAGAGCTGGTCTTGTGGGGTTAGCCTTTAGCCTAGCTCGTATGCCTCCGCGCTTGCCGTGTTTGCGTCCCCTCTCACACCGCTTGCGGCACCTCCTTGTGCGGGTAGCAGCCTTAGGCGAGTCCGCGGTCTCGGGGTCTGGCTTCCGCAGTAAACAAAGGCCTCTTAGCTTAGGGTTTTGAAGACGAGGGGACAAGACTAACTGACATTAAAACACCGTTTTTAGGACCCGGAGCAGCCGCTGCATCTGACCACGCCGCCATCTTGTTTCCTTGTTAGGTGTGCCCGGCTAGCTCAGTCGGTAAAGCACGAGACTCTTAATCTCGGGGTCGTGGGTTTGAGCCCCACGCTGGGTGGGAGGGAGGCTCCCTTTTGCGCCGTGAGCCCTGCGACCTGGCACGGGAAAAGCGCGGCTTTCGCTCACTCTTCGGCGAGCGGCGCCTCGCGGAATTTGCAGGGTTCCTTCGCAAGCGGAGGATGGCAGCGCGCTCCGCAGGGTCGCAAGAACCCGTCGACGCGCAGCCTTCCCGTGCGGAGTCGGGCGCGCCTGCGAGGTCGCCTCCAGCTCGCAGGGAAACGAACGAGAGTGCGCGGACCACGTCGCCTCGAAGCGTCTCTGCCCGGCGGGCGGGCCAAGGGAAATGTTACATTTGGAAGACGCCGGGCTCAAAAATAAATAAATAAATAGATCAACAAACGAAGGAATGGCTCGGTAACACGCGGTGGCTCGAAAAGCAAAGTCGAGCGAGGCCGCGGGCGGGGCTCGATTGCAAATGGTAGGAATGATTTCCTGAACCGTTCTTTACGGCAGCGGAGCTGAATGAGTCTTTTAGAAAATGAGCTTCGCTGTCTCTGCAGCGTGCTGTGAAGTGGGTGGGATGGAGTGTCCATGATGGAGAGCAGTTTGTTCAGTGACCTCCTATTCCTCACTGACTCAAACGTCTCCATGTTCTGTCCAATGATGATACCGGCCTTACGGATGAGCTTGTTCACCCTGCCTGCATCTCTGGCATTGATGCTGCTCCCCCAGCAGACCACGGCAAAGTAGATGGCACTCGCAACAACAGACTGGTAGAAGATCTCCAGCATCTTGCTGCACACATTGAAAGATCTGAGCTTTCTCAGAAAATAGAGTCTGCTCATTCCCTTCTTGTACACAGCATCAGTGTGGTCCTTCCAGTCCAGACTGCTGTTCAAGTGGACACCTAAGTACTTGTATTTCTGAACAGTCTCAACCTCCTCCCCCAGAATCTTTATGGGTCTGACTGCAGTTCTTGTCTTCCTAAAGTCGACGACCATCTCCTTGGTCTTCCTGACATTTAGGAGTAGATGATTCCTGCTGCACCACTCCACAAAGTTATCCACCAGGTGCCTATACTCCAACTCCTGTCCATCTCTGATACACCCCACCACTGCAGAGTCATCAGAGAACTTCTGCAAATGGCAGAAGTTCAGTATCATACTGAAAATCAGAGGTGTACAGAGTGAACAGGAATGGTGACAGAACAGTTCCCTGTGGCGCTCCTGTGCTGCTAACCAAAACATCAGACCGGAAGCTCCCCAGCCGTACAAACTGAGGCCTGTCTGACAGATAGTCAGAGATCCAGGAGACCGTAGATGCACTGACACCCATCCCCAGCAGCTTCTCACTCAACAAAAGAGGTTGGATGGTATTAAAGGCACTGGAGAAGTCAAAAAACATGATCCTCACAGTGCTGCCACTACCATCCAAGTGAGAATGAGCTCGATGCAGCAGATAGGCGAGGGCATCATCCACACCCACATGAGGCCGATAGGCAAACTGAAGAGGGTCCAGACTAGATTTTACCTGTGGTCTCAGCTGCTTCAGCACCAGTCTCTCCAGTACCTTCATAACATGTGACGTTAGGGCAACTGGTCTGAAGTCACTGGGGCCAGATGGGATGGCTATCTTTGGCACCGGTACTAAGCAAGATGTCTTCCATAGCACCGGAATCCTTTCCTGCAACAGACTCAGGTTGAAGATGTGTTGCAGGATGCCAGACAGCTGGGCTGCACAGGACCTCAGGACCCGGGGGCTGATGTGATCCGGGCCTGCAGCCTTGCCTTGATGGAGTCTCTCCAGCTGTCTTCTCACCTGGCCAATGGTCACATTCATGGGGGTTGGAGTTGGGGGGTTGTGGTCAGACGTGCACTGTGGGGGGTGGGTGTGGGTACGATGCAAGGCATAAGAGGGTGACAAAGAGGGTGTGAAGACTGGTCCGGTGTGGGGAGGGCCAGCAGGGGGTCCAGTGCTGAACCTGTTAAAGAACAAATTCAGCTCATTGGCTCTGTCCAGGCTGCCGTCCTGCTGGCGATCTTTGATGTTATATCCTGTGATCTGCTTCATGCCCCTCCACACATCCTTCACGTTGTTCAGCTGGAGTTTATGCTCCAGCTTTTGTCTATAAGAGTCTTTACACTTCCTCAGTGCCACCTTCAGTTGGCGCTGTATCCTTCTCATCTCGTCCTTGTTACCAGACCTGAAGGCTCTCTTCTTTTGGTTCAGCAAACCCTTCAGGTCACTGGTAATCCAAGGCTTGTTATTAGGAAAACAGCGTACTGTCCGGGTTGGAATGATAGTGTCCTCACAGAAATTAATATAGTCCGTGATGCAGTCAGTGATGTTATTGATGTCGTCCCCATGTGGTCTGCAGAGCACATCCCAATCTGTTGTTTCAAAGCAGTCCTGCAAGACCTCACTGGCCTCCTGAGTCCACCTCCTCACATTCCTTGTGGAAATAAGCTGCCTTTGAACTGCAGGGACATTCTGAGGTGTTAAAAGGATAAGACTGTGGTCTGATCTACCAAGTGGGGGCAGTGCAGTGGCGGTATATGCATCCTCAACATTTGCATAGAACAGATCCAATGTTTTGTTCTCCCACGTAGTGCAATCAATAAACTGATGAAAAGTTGGAAGAATTGAGTCCAATCTAACATGATTAAAATCTCCAGTAACAGCCACAAAAGCATCGGGGTGCTGAGACTGTAGCCTAGCAATGGTGGTGTGTACCGCGTCACATGCCGATGCCTCATCAGCTGATGGTGGAATGTAAACCCCGACCAGTATGACGGAGGAGAACTCCCGTGGTAAATAATATGGACGCATACTCGAAGCTAGGAGTTCGGTGTCCGGCGAGCAGAAACGTTCCTTCACAGTAATATGTCCGGGATTGCACCACCGTTCATTCACAAACACTGCAATCCCACCGCCCTTCTTCTTACCGCTCAGCCTGACGTCTCTGTCCGCCCGAACTGTCCTGAAGCCGGGTATGGAGGCACTGTGTTCCGGGAAGTCCGGTTGCAGCCATGTCTCCGTAAAGCACAAAATGCTGCTGTCCCGGTACTCCCTCTGGGTCCGAATCAGTGCCCACAACTCGTCCATCTTATTTCCCAAAGACCTCACGTTCCCGGTGATGATCGACGGGACAGATGGTTTAAACCTCCTCCTCTTTGCTCTTCTCTTTGCACCGGCTCTGCACCCGCGGCGTCTCCTCCTGAGCTCCTCCGGGAGAACAGGCCTCGATCCGGGCAGGTATCCTGTTAGTGTCAGACTTGTCCACAGAAAAATTCCTCCTGGCTCTAAAAAAGGTTCGTGTCCAGGCGTGGCCTCTGCAGAGTCATCTGCTCAGACAATGCTCAAACCTTCAAAAGGGCTGATCATGATCTCAGAGAACTCTGGGCGGCAATTAAAGAGCCTGAGCTTCTGGAATATTTTTCCTCAAACGGCATCAGGTGGAAGTTCATTGCAGAAAGAGCACCTTGGTGGGGTGGATTCTGGGAACGGTTAATCCGATCAGTGAAAACAAGCCTGAAAAGAGTGATGGGGAGAGCTTCACTGAGTTTTGAAGAATTGTCTTCGTTGTTGACAGAGGTGGAGGCGATAGTCAATTCAAGGCCGCTCACATTTGTGTACAGTGAGTTGGAAGAGCCTCAACCGTTGACACCCACACATTTTCTTGTTGGGAAAAGATTTACTTCTTTACCACCAACGTCTTTCCACATTGAGAGTCAAGCCACCAACGTTGGCAAAGAGGAACTCACACGAAGATGGAAATATCGTCAGAAGCTTCTGAATGAGTACTGGAAGCAATGGAGAACGGAGTATCTGTTAGACTTGAAGTCTGCACATGCCAATAAGATACCCCCTCCTACTCCGCTAAAGGAAGGAGAGCTGGTCTTGGTTGGAGATGACCGAATGCCACGACAGATCTGGAAAACTGGGATAATAAAGGAGCTGATCCCAGGCAGAGATGGACGTGTGAGGTTGTGCACTGTGCATCTTCCAGCTGGGACTGTGTTAAGAAGACCTGTTCAGCGTTTATATCCTTTAGAAATTTGATGGTGTTACGGTCTTCAAGGGGGGGGGGGAGGATGTTGTATTTTTATTGTTTGAGCTGGTGTTGTTGATGTTGTGTGGAAAGGTGTTGTTTGTATTTGGTTGTCAACTTGTAATTGCTGATGAAATGATTGGCATTGAGTTTAATTGTACAATTTGAAATGCGATTTATAGAACTGCCACTAGATGTCCATACGTTAATTACGTTCCTTGGTCTTTTGCGTAAATGAAAAAAGAAGTAGAGAAGAAGAGTTTGGCTCAGAGTGTACTGCCTCAGAGTGTACAAGTGGAGCGACGGATGTTTGTTGGTATTTTAATTAAATGTAACGTTTTATTAGAAACCCAGGAGTCAGTCTCGTCATTTGCGAACTTGAGAAGCTGCAACGTGGTTCGTGACAACAACCTGCATGCAGCACCTTAGACCGCTCGGCCATCCTGACCCAGCACCCAGCTTGGGGAGGCTGACGCGCTCCCAGGGAGTGCTTTGGAGTGGCACCAAGAAATAGAAAAATCACCTGCAGCTGCCTCCTCATTAGTATAGTGGTGTGTATCCCTGCCTCTCATGTAGGAGACTGGGGTTTGATTCCCTGATGAGGCTCTTGTGAGTCCTACCTGAGCTGTGTTTGCTATGCTGCTGTTAAACCTGCAGCGCTGCATCCTGCTTGCCCTTCTAGGGTTGTGGGGGAGAGTAGTGTGTACCTGTCCTTTGCAATCTTCTCCAGCTCAAGCTGAAGAATCCCCAGTTGCACCTGGGACAGCGGTGAGATGCCGCCTCTCCGACGGGTCCTTGGCCGATCCTGGGCTCTTGTCCCAGTTGGCCGTGCCTGGTATAGCCCCAAAGGGGAGGTGTCCAGGGGACACCCTTAGCGGAATCCCAAACCCTCTCAACGTGTGAACATACTGGGCAATAAAGCTGATTCTAATAACACTGAGAAATCATGATAATTTTACCTCGTTTGACGTTCTAGAGCTAGATTTCAAGTCAACACCCAACATACCTTTGTTCCTTTTTTCTACCGTCCACCTAGACCGTACTCCTCCTTTCTCGAGGAATTCAGTAACTTTATCACCGATTTAGTCATCACTCATGACAAAATTATCTTGATGGGTCATTTCAGTGTTCATATAGGCGCGTCATCGGATACTCTCGCTAACAGTTTTAAGTCTCTCTTAAGCTCCGTCGGCTTTACTCAAGTTGTTAACGGTACTACTCGTTCCCGTAACCATACGCTCGATCCCGTCATAACCTACGGCACACATGTTCATCGTGTTAATGTTATTCCTTGAAACAAGACTATTTCTGATCATTTCCTATTAACTTTTGATCTACGCGTGCCGGTGCCGTCCGACCACAGTAAGACCAAAATTGTGCGGCATGCTGACGAAAACACTACTGCTAAAATTGTTGATTACATTAGAAGCTCATGTTCTGGAACGAGCAAAGATATTCGCCCAAGGCTCTGCAGCCCCACCAAAAGCTAAACTTATTCGAACTGTAAGAAACTCACCGTGGTTCAACGAATCAACTCATGCAATAAAGTTAGAATGTCGTAAATTACAGCGTAGATGGCGCTCAACTAAGCTAAACGTTTGTTACATAGCCTGGTCCGTTTGTCTTAAAAAAATAAATTAATAAGTAAAAAAAAAAAGCATTTTTTCACGCCAGATCCGAATACTATGCAAAGTTAATTGATGAAAATCGGAAGAACTCTCGCTTCCTGTTTAATGCCATCGCTTACTCAACTGATAAACGCAAAGATAATAAACAGTGCAATTCTGCAACCATTACTAATGATGAATTTATGTTGTTTTTCAATAAGAAATTAGAGAATATCCACGAATCCATAGTGCCCTCTAGTTCGCTCTTAGCCAGCATAAGCTCTTCTGGGTATGATAACATTAGTTGTCCGCACCGTCTCGGTAGCTTCGACGTAATAAACGTTGAGGAAACTACCGTGCTAGTTCGCTCTGTGAAAGGTACTACCTGTCCTTTAGACCCAGTCCCCACTAGAATGTGAGGACCATGTACGAAGCTGGAAAGGCGGCACAGGTGGCCGCAGAAATGAGGGCATACAGACTTGCAATCTTGGGAATCAGCGAGTCACGGTGGACTGGCTCAGGCCAGAAGAGGCTATCATCGGGAGAAATGCTGCTGTTTTCAGGACACGAGGAAGACAACGCCCCCCACACCCAAGGTGTGGCTCTGGTGTTAAATAAGACAGCCCAGAGAGCTCTCACCGGATGGGAGGCCCATGGACCACGCATCATCATAGCAACCTTTCGAGGCCGGCCAAAAAACACATGGCGACGCCACCTGGATGCAGAAGCCAAGAGGATGGGCCACACCTGGGGAAAACTGGAAGAACTGGCCCAGGACACAGATGCCTGGAGAGCCCTTGTTGACGGCCTATGCCCCAAGAGGGGTTGTAGGCATAAGTAAGAAAGTAAGTGCCGGACTCGAGTGCCGCAGACCATGGCATCCTACTGAGTAGACTTGAAAACCCGGTTGGCCTAAGAGGCACCCTTCTGAAGCGGTTTGACTCATATTTAGCCAACCGTGAGCAATTTTGTACTAAAATCTGTTGACTGCACCCCCTTCATCTCAACTATGGTTCAAGTATGGTGTGCCGCAGGGCTCTGTGTTGGGGCCATTACTGCTCTCACTCTATCTGTTACCATTGGCTGACATGATTCGCAAGCACAATGTGAATTTCCATCCGTACGCCGATGGCACGCAGCTACATGTATCGTTTAAACCTGATGATCCGTCACACGTGGTGTCTCCAGCTAACTGTTGTACCAGTATAGAATTATGGATGAGTTTTAAAAAAAAAAAAAAGGAAAAAAAAAAAAAAAAATTCTGCATCTCTAAATGCCAGTGAAACAGAGGTACTTGTGGTGGGTGGCGATGGCAAAACTCTCGACATAATCACGCCAGTCTTTTACAACAAATGCTATTAGCTTCAAGCGTACAGATTGTGTCAAGGATTTGGGAAGCTGTCATTTGAATCTCATGTAAGTGCTTTGACTAAGTCGTGCTTCCTTCAGTTAAGAAACGTAGCTAAGTTACGGCGATTCCTATGCAGCTGGGATGCTGAGAAACTGGTTCGTGCTTCTGTTTCAAGCAGGCTGGACTACTGTAATGCTTTATTATCGAGCTGTCCATACGATACTGTATCCAGGCTACAGTCGGTACAAAATGCTGCTGCAAGAGCTGTCGCTAGAACTAGGCAGTACGACCGTATGACACCGCTACTTAAATCGTTACGTTGGCCCCGGTCGCATTTAGACTTAATTATAAAATCCTACTTTTGACCTGTATGGCAATACATGGCATTGCTCCTGCATACCTTTGTGAGATTATTGATTCTCATATCCCAGGATGATACCTTTGTTCACTGGATGCAGGTTACCTTAAAGTGCCTGTGATCAATAAGACCTCAGTAGGAGGTCGTGCCTTTCGCTACTGAGCGCCTGAACCGTGGAATACTTTGCCAGTTACCGTCAGAAATGCCCCGTCTGTTTCTGCCTTCAAATCTAGACTAAAGACTTCTTACACGTTCACTCAGGCATTCCACCTCGAAATGTAATTCCGCTTGCCTGCGTTTGTTTTGACCACCTTCATACAAATGCATATGTAGCACGCCGAGGCGGCCGGGGAAGGGGGCGGAGATGGGGACGAGGCATTCGCAGTTGGGGTTGATTGCACTCCCTATTTCTTCCCCTGTGCCCAGCAGTGAGGGAGAGAGACGGAGGAGGAGAGCGGATCCACGCAGATGAGCACGAGCGCGAATTCGAACCCGAGCCCAGAGGTGATGCCGCCCGGACCGACCCAAGGGCCCTAGCCCCCCCCCGACCCGCACGAAGCCCATCCTGCCAGTTTCCTCCTACCCCCCCTTTTCCATCCCCTTCCTTCTCCCTGATCCGTGACTGAACAAAACCCCTTCGCAGACGGGCACCGCGTCCGTGGTCACCTGCCTCGTCTGTTGCGGTCGTGCCGAAACCCGGGAGCCGGCGAGACGGACAGAGACCAGCTGGAGCGCATTCTCCAATGGATGCAAGCTGCAGCAGCAGGAGTCGCTGGACGCGATCGTAGCGGTCCGGCTCGCAGAGCGCCGGGCCCTGGTGGAAGCCCTGGCCACCCTCGTGGACCGCCCGATCCATATCCTTATCCATAACCCTAACCCTATCCGAATCGCTTTCCCAGAACAAACGGTCACTTTGCGGCTATCCCTGTCACTGTTTTCAACCCAACCTCAAACCCGAAACCTGTCCCTATCCTTATGCCTATCCCTAACCCTCACCCTAACTGTAAACCTAACCCTGCACCTATCCCTATCCCTTTCCTCAACCCTCTCTCTGACCCTAAGCCCCCCATCCTTATTCCTATTCCCATTCCTATCCTTATCGCCATATCAGAGTCCAGTTCCCTGGTGGAAGTCGCTGAGGTAGTTGGAAAGCTCCACAGTGGCAAAGCACCGGGGTGGGGCGGACGAGATTTTCCCGGAACTGCTTAGAGCCCTGGATGTTGTGGGGCCTGTCATGGCTGACATGCCCGTGCAATGTTGCACAGACATCGGGGACGGTGCCTTTGGATTGGCAAACTGGGCAGGCGGTCGCCGTCTCTCAGAAAGGGCACGGGAGAGCGTGTTCCGGCTATCGGGGTATCGCACTTCTCGGCCTCCCGGGGAAAGTCTTTGCCAGTGTACTGGAAAGGAGGCTCCGGCCAACAGCTGAACCTCACGTTGAAGAGGAGCAATGCGGGCTCCATCCGGGCCGTGGAGCAGCGGAGCAGCTTTTTACCCTCCCGCCGATAACTGAGGGGGCACGGGAGTTCGCTAATCCAGTCTACACGTGTTCCGTGGACTTGGAGGAGGCCTACGGCCGCGTTCGCCGAGAAATTCCACGCGAGGCAGTTCGGGAGTACGGGGTGCCGGGGCCACTGCTGCGGGTCAATCGGCCTTCGCAACACACCGAGCGAGAGCCGCGTCCGCACACTCGGCATCAAGTTAAGCCCGTTCAGCGTGGCTGTTGGACTCCGCCGAGCTTGCGCCTTGCCCCCCGCACCCGCTTGTGGTCTTCATTGGCAGCACATCAAGGCACGGCCGAGGTCAGGAGGAGGGCATTCTGCGTGAGGGCCGGAAGGTGCTCTGGTACCAAGTACACTTATGAGCATCCTTGCGTTTGAACATGGTGTTTCTTATGGACAAGCCACGACTAGCACAGAAGTCCAATAACATTTCACCATTCGGGTTCAGATTGGGCAAGCCGTTCTTCCCAATCACCCTCCCCCGCCAGATTTTCCAGTCATTGCTAACGTGAGCGTTGACATCCCCCGGCAGGACTATGGAGTGTGTAGGTGGGGCCCTGTCCAGAACCCCACCCACCTTCTCCAAGAAGGCCGAATACTCTGAGCTGCTGTTTGGTGCATAAGTGCACACACAACAGTCAAAGTCTTCATCTCTGCGACCCTAAGTCGCATTGAGGCGACCCGCTCGCCCACCGGGGCAAACTCCAACTGTATGGCAGCCAGCCGGTGGCTTGTGAGTATCCCCACGCCCACCCGGCGCCTCTCGCCTCGTGCAACTCCTGAGTAGGAGAGGGACCACCCCTTGTCGAGGAGTTTGGTTCCAGAGCGAACACTGTGAGTGGAGGTGAGCCCAACTATATCCAGTTGGTATTTCTCAACCTCCCGCACCAGTTCCGGCTCCTTCCCCCCAAGCGAGGTGACATTCCACGTACCAAGAGCCAGTTTCCGTCGCGAGGGGCTACGACGCCATGCGCCACCCCGCCGCCTCCCGCTGCCAGGTATACATTGCACCGGACCCCCATGCCGGACCTTGCAGGTGGTGGGCCCACATGGCCCCCCGACGATGCCTTTTCGGGCTGAGCCCGGCCGGGGTACGTGGGCTGCCCGGCCACCAGGCGCTCGCCTAGGAACACTACCCCCAGGCCTGGCTCCAGGGGTAGGTCCCGGTGACGCTATTCCGGGCAGGGTAAACGATCTCGTGTTTACCTTTTCCATGGAGGTTTTCGGATCGTGTTAGTCTGGATCTTCACTCCAGACCTGTTCGCCTTGGGAAACCCTACGAGGAGCGTAGTGTTCCTGACGATGTAGGTCTGGAGTTCCCCAGATCACACGAGCCCTTCCACCACGCCCAGCCCCCATTATATTAAGAGCCTGGGTAGCTCAGTTGGTAGAGCATCAGACTTTTAATCTGAGGGTCCAGGGTTCAAGTCCCTGTCCAGGTGTAATGTTCAGTGTTGATCTGAGGCTCTGTAAGGTTGGAAGTGTGTATGCAGTAGTGTCACCTTTGAGTAGCAATGTAAGTTCTGATGTGTAAGGCACAGCCATGCACTCTCTGACTCCAGAGCAGTGAGGGATTTTTTTTTTTTAAATTATAATTTTATTATTGATTAACTTTTTTATTTTTATTTTATTTTTTGCTCTGTTTTGTTTCGCACCTGAGGAACCGCTCTCCGTCACCCCTCACTTTTTCAGGCTCCAGTCGGGGCTCCCACCTGGAAGCATGATTATTGTCTGGAAACAGTCACTCTTCAATGTTTCATTTCTGTAGCAGGATTTCATTGGATTTTAATTATTCCCCGTGTTTAACACTTTTGTGACTCCAGGAGTTTATTCACAACTGTTTATTCTTCTCTTGAGTCTCTTTTTGTCCTGCTTGGTGGGTGATTTTAATACGTGACATCGATCGCAGTAGATACTGATAGTCATGACCACTTTTCATTGGACTCTCGTGAGTTTTCACAAGAGAGAGGCAAAAGTGCGCTCCGCTTCGTGTGGCCAAAGCCCAAGCATGCGCCGCATGCTCGAGCGCTCCTTGCGTGAGCCTGTCACGAGCAGCAGCTACAAGTAGGGTGCACACGGCGCTCGCTTACAGCCATACCACCCTGAATACGCCCGATCTCGTCCGAGCTCAGAAACTAAGCGGGGTCGGGCCTGGTTAGTACTTTGATGAGAGACTGCCTGGCAATACCAGGTGCTGCGAGCATGTTTTTTTTTTTTTTTTTTTAAATAATAATAACTTTATCATTAACTGATTTCATTATTTATTTTTATTTTATTTTCCCCTCTGCTTTGTTTCGCACGCGAGAAACCGCTCTCCGCCACCCGTCACTTTTTCAGGCTCCAAGTCGGGGCACCCACCTGGAAGCACGATTATTGTACAGCAGCTACAAGTAGGGCGCACACGGCGCTCGTGCTCGTTTGCGGCCATACCACCCTGAATACGCCCGATCTCGGAACACTGAAAAAAATGATTCTGACCCCTAGTAATCAGAATCAGAATCAGAATCAGAACGAGCTTTATTGCCAAGTATGTTCGCACATACAAGGAATTTGTCCTGGTGACAGGAACCACCACAGCACAGACAGAATGAAAGTGACAAGACACAGATGAGAAGATAGAGCACGCGAGCAAGGGACAAAAAATATTAAAAAATATAAAGTACCCAATATACAAAAATAGTACAAAAATAGTCGCTAGATACAAATGCAAGGGAGTGTAGGAGAAATGTGATAAATAGTTATAAATATAAATAGCATTATGTATTGCACGGTTTACTCTCTAGGT
Source organism: Scleropages formosus (assembly GCF_900964775.1). Classification (NCBI taxonomy): domain Eukaryota; kingdom Metazoa; phylum Chordata; class Actinopteri; order Osteoglossiformes; family Osteoglossidae; genus Scleropages; species Scleropages formosus. The sequence goes on from NC_041820.1 coordinate 28,013,171, forward strand.
GAGAGATTTAGGTGTTCATGAGGTAGATGGCCTGAGGAAAGAAACTTTTCTTATGCCTGGCTGTCCTGGTGCACAGTGCTCTGTAGCGCCGGCCAGATGGCAAGGGTTCGAAGAGGAAGTGGCCTGGATGTGAGGGGTCTAGAATGATTTTGCTCGCCCTTTTTCTGACTCTGGACGAGTGCAGTTCTTGGAGAGCTGGGGGGGATGTGCCGATGATTCTTCCAGCAGTCCGAACTATCCGCTGCAGTCTTCTGATGTCTGACTTCGTAGCTGAGCCGAACCAGACAGTTATAGAGGTGCAGAGGACGGACTCAATGACTGCAGAGTAGAATTGCAGCAGTAGCTCCTGTGGCAGGTTGAACTTCCTCAGCTGGCGAAGGAAGTACAACCTCTGCTGGGCCTTCTTCACAATGGAGTCTATGTGGGGCTCCCACTTCAGGTCCTGTGAGATGGTGTGGTGGTGCCCAGGAACCTGAATGACTCCACTGTTGCCACAGTGCTGTTCATGATGGTGAGTGGGGATAATGCTGAGGTGTTTCTCCTGAAGTCTACGATCATCTCCACTGTTTTGAGCGTGTTCAGCTCCAGGTTGTTATGACTGCACCAGACAGCCAGCTCTTGGACCTCCTGTCTATAGGCAGACTCGTCGCCATTCCGGATGAGGCCGATGAGTGTGGTGTCGTCTGCAAACTTCAGGAGTTTGACAGAGGGGTCTTTCGCGGTGCAGTCGTTGGTGTACAGGGAGAAGAGCAGTGGGGAGAGCACACATCCCTGGGGGGCTCCAGTACTGATTGTGCGAGTTTCGGATGAGAATTTTCCCAGCCTCACTATCTGCTGCCTGTCTGTCAGAAAGTTGGTGATCCACTGACAGATGGAGGTGGGCACAGAGAGTTGGGTTAATTTGGACAGGAGGAGGTGTGGGATGATGGTGTTGAAGGCTGAGCTGAAGTCCACGAACAGGATTCTCGCATAAGTCCCTGGTTTGTCCAGATGTTGCAGAATGTAGTGCAGTCCCATGTTGACTGCATCATCCACAGACCTGTTTGCTCGGTAAGCAAACTGCAGGGGGTCCAGCAAGGGTCCAGTGATGTCTTTCAGGTAGTCCAACACCAGTTTTTCAAGTGACTTCATGACCACAGATGTTAAGGCGACAGGTCTGTAGTCATTAAGTCCTGTGATCTTGGGTTTCTTTGGGATGGGGATGATGGTGGAGCGTTTGAAGCAGGAAGGAACTTCGCACATCTCCAGTGATCTGTTGAAGATCTTTGAGAAGATAGGGGCCAGCTGGTCAGCACAGGTTTTTAGGCAGGCCGGTGAGACACCGTCTGGGCCTGGTGCTTTCCTTGTCTTCTGTTTGATGAAGACCCGACGCACCTCCTCTTCGCAGATCAAAGGTACAGGAGGGGGGGAGGTGGGGGTTACTTGAGTTGTTAAGTGATTGGTGGAGAGAGGGTCTGAATGGGTGTAGGGTGTGAGGCAGGGTTTATCAAACCTGCAATAAAACTCATTCAAATCGTCGGCTAGTTGTTGAGTTGACACGGTGCCGGGGGGTGGTGTCTTGTAATTTGTGATGTCTTTCATGCCTTTCCACACCGACGCAGGATCATTGGCTGAAAACTGTTTCTTCAGCTTTTCAGAGTAGTTTCTCTTAGCCACTCTGATCTCCTTTGCCAGTGTGTTTTTGGCCTGTTTATACAAGACTCTGTCCCCGTTCTTGTAGGCGTCTTCTTTGGCCTGACGAAGCTGTCTGAGTTTTGCAGTGAACCACGGTTTGTCATTGTTGTATGTTAAATGAGTCCTGGTAGGGATGCACATATCCTCACAGAAACTGACATATGATGTTACAGAGTCTGTGAGCTCATCCAGATCGCTAGCAGCAGCCTCAAAAACACTCCAGTCAGTGCACTCGAAGCAGGCTTGTAAGTCCTGCTCTGCTTCCCCAGTCCATCTTTTAACAGTTCTTATTACAGGTTTAGCTGATTTCAGTTTCTGCCTGTAGGTCGGTATAAGATGAACCAGGCAGTGATCAGAGAGCCCCAAAGCTGCCCGTGGAACAGAGTGATATGCATCCTTTACCGTGGTGTAGCAGTGGTCCAAAATATTACTGTCTCTGGTGGGACATGTAATATGCTGTCTGTATTTTGGCAGTTAGGGGGTGCGGTGGCGCAGTGGGTTGGACCGCAGTCCTGCTCTTCGGTGGGTCTGGGGTTCAAGTCCCGCTTGGGGTGCCTTGCGACGGACTGGCGTCCCGTCCTGGGTGTGTCCCCTTCCCCCTCCGGCCTTACGCCCTGTGTTGCCGGGTAGGCTCCGGTTCCCTGTGACCCCGTATGGGACAAGCGGTTCTGAAAGTGTGTGTGTGTGTGTGTGTGTGTGTGTGTGTGTGTGTGTGTGTGTGTGTGTATTTTGGCAGTTCACGGGAGAGATTTGCTTTATTAAAGTCCCCGAGAATGATTATAACAGAGTCCGGGTGTTGTTGCTCTGTGTCAGTGATCTGGTCGCCCAGCTGTTGCAGCGCTGCGTTCACGCACGCTTGCGGTGGAACGTAAACACTTACGAGGATGAACGAGGAAAACTCCCGCGGCGAGTAGAAAGGCTTGCAGTTGATGAAGAGCGCTTCTAGGTCGGGACTGCACATCTTCTTCAACGCTGTCACATCTGTACACCACCTTTCCTTGATGTAGAAGCATGTCCCACCGCCACGTGATTTCCCCGCTGATTCCGCGTCGCGATCCGCTCTGAACAGCTGGAAGCCCTGCAGATGTAGCGCGCTGTCCGGGATGGCTTCATTCAGCCAGGTTTCCGTGAAGCACAGAGCAGCAGAGTTTAAAAAGTCCTTGTTTCTTTGGGACAGGAGGAAAAGTTCGTCCATTTTGTTGGGTAAGGAGCGGAGGTTCGCCAGATGGATACTAGGCAGCGCTGTTCTAAAGCCGCGCTTTCGGAGCTTGACAAGCGCGCCGGCTCGCTTTCCGCGCTTGCGCGTCTTGGAGCGCTTGGAGCGCTTGAGCAGCGCCGCTGCACCTCCGACTACAATGTCCAGCAAAACGTCAGAATGGTCGAAAACCGGTAAAATGTCGGGTGGTGTGTACTGCCGAATGTTCAGCAGTTCTTCCCTGGTAAAGCTGATTGTCGGAGTATAACTAAAAACAGGGCAAACTAACAAAAACATTAAAACAACTGTGGAGCTCCACACCGAGGCGGCCATCCGCGGCGCCATCATCTATCAAATATCATATAGTAGTACAAGTACAAGTACATATAGCTATTTCCTTTATTTAATAGATTTTAATATGTAATTTAATACTACTTATATTTTTCAATTAATTTAAAAATGTACTGGCTATGTTTAAATCCAAGTTAATTTTATTCAATTAAAGGTAATTAGAAAAAAAAAAAACACATTCAATGAGCTTTCCACATACTGTCCTCTCCTGCGCGTGTCTATATGTTTTCCCGCTTTTTTATGTCCTTGAGATGGGGAACTTTTTCACTGTCAAGCATTTGCAGCAGTACCTTCGGTGTAGCCCTGACGGGTTCTCATTTTTGGTAAGGAAGCAATTTGTAGCCACAGATGTGTTATATATATATACACACACACACACACACACACACACACACACATTTTCAGAACCGCTCGTCCCATACAGGGTCACGGGGAACCGGAGGCAACCCGGCAACACAGGGCATAAGGCCGGAGGGGGAGGGGACACACCCAGGACGGGACGCCAGTCCGTCGCAAGGCACCCCAAGCGGGACTCGAACCCCAGACCCACCGGAGAGCAGGACTGTGGTCCAACCCACTGCGCCACCGCACCCCTCTCTCTATATATATATATTAAAAAAAAAAAAAAAAATCCCACTCGCCCCCCTTTTGCGGGCGGTCTTACTCCTTCAAGCTTGGGTCCTCTACCAGAGGCCTGGGAGCTTGAGGGTTCTGTGCAGTATCTTAGCTGTTCCTAGGACCGCGCTCTTCTGGACAGAGATCTCGGATGTTGTTCCCGGGATCTGCTGGAGCCACTCTCCCAGCTTAGGGGTCACAGCCCCAAGTGTTCCGATTACCACGGGGACCACTGTTGCCTTCTCCTTCCACATCTTTTCTAGCTCCTCTTTCAGTTCTTGGTATTTCTCAAGCTTCTCATGTTCTTTCTTTCTGATGTTGCCATCGCTTGGGATGGCGACATCTATCACTATGGCTTTCTTCCTCTGTTTGTCCACCACTACTATGTCCGGTTGGTTAGCCGTTACCAGTTTGTCAGTCTGGATCTGGAAGTCCCACAGGATCTTGGCTTGGTCATTCTCGACCACCCTTGGGGGTGTATCCCACTTTGATCCTGGGACTTCCAGCCCATACTCGGCACGGATGTTCCTGTACACTGTGCCAGCCACTTGGTTATGGCGTTCCATGTATGCCTCGCCCGCTAGCATCTTACACCCTGCTGTTATGTGCTGGACTGTCTCACGGGCATCTTTGCACAGCCTGCACCTGGGGTCCTGCCTGGTGTGGTAGACCCCAGCCTCTATTGATCTTGTACTTAGAGCTTGTTCCTGTGCTGCTATGATTAGTGCCTGTGTGCTGTCTTTCAGTCCAGCCTTGTCCAGCCACTGGTATGATTTTTCGATATCAGCCACTTCTTCAATCTGCCGGTGGTACATACCGTCTAGGGGTTTGTCCTTCCATGACGGTTCCTGTTCTTCCTCGCCCTCCTTCTCGGGTTTCTGCTGCCTGAGGTATTCACTAAGCATCTCATCAGTCGGGGCCATCTTCCTGATGTACTCAAGGATCTTTGTTGTTTCATCCTGGATAGTGGCTCTGACGCTCACTAGTCCTCGGCCTCCTTCTTTCCACTTAGCGTACAGCCTCAGGGTGCTGGATTTGGGGTGAAACCCTCCATGCATTGTCAGGAGCTTCCTTGTCTTGATGTCAGTGGCTTCTATCTCCTCTTTTGGCCAGCTTATTATGCCAGCGGGGTATCTGATGACCGGCAGGGCGTAGGTGTTGATAGCCCGGACCTTGTTCTTCCCATTCAGCTGACTTCTCAGGACTTGCCTTACTCTCTGCAGGTATTTGGCGGTTGCTGCTTTCCTTGCGGCCTCTTCACGACTCCCATGCGCCTGCGGGATTCCAAGGTACTTGTAGCTGTCCTCAACATCTGCTATGTTGCCTTCTGGTAGTACAATCCCCTCAGTTCTGACTACCTTCCCTCTCTTTGCTACCATCCGACTACACTTATCCAATCCGAATGACATTCCGATGTCATTGCTGTAGATCCTGGTGGTGTGGATCAGGGAATCGATGTCTCGTTCACTCTTGGCATACAGCTTGATGTCATCCATGTGGAGGAGGTGACTGATGTTTACTCCATTCCGTAGTCGGTATCCGTAGCCAGTCTTGGTGATGATCTGGCTGAGGAGGTTCAGGCCTATGCAGAACAGCAGTGGGGACAATGCATCTCCTTGGTAGATGCTGCACTTGATGGTGACTTGCGCAATCTGCTTGGAGTTGGCCTCTAGGGTTGTTTTCCACTGCCCCATCGAGTTCCTGATGAAGGCTCTTAGTGTCCTGTTGATCTTGTATAGTTCTAAGCATTCCAGGATCCATGAGTGAGGCATCGAGTCATAGGCCTTCTTGTAGTCAATCCAGGCGGTGCACAGGTCGGTCTGTCTGGTCTTACAGTCTCGAGTGACTGTTCTGTCGACCAGTACCTGGTGTTTTGCTCCTCTGGTGTTTCTACCAATTCCTTTCTGGGCCCCGCTCATGTATTGAGCCATATGCCTGTTCATCTTAGCTGCTATGATACCTGAGAGCAGCTTCCATGTTGTGCAGAGGCAGGTTATCGGGCGATCGTTGGATGGGGCTGCTCCTTTCTGGGGGTCCTTCAGGATCAGGATTGTCCGGCCTTCTGTTAACCATTCAGGGTGGGTCCCATCCATTAGCAGCTGGTTCATTTGTGTTGCCAGGCGCTCATGGAGTGCAGTTAGCTCCTTTAGCCAGAAGGCGTGGATCATGTCAGGGCCTGGTGCTGTCCAGTTATTCATACTCGATACTCTTTCTTGGATGTCTGCCATTGTGATGGTTACTGGATCCTGTTCAGGGAGGTTGCTGTGGTCTGCTCTTAGATCCACTAGCCACTGGGCTTTGTTGTTATGTGATGCCTCCTTCTCCCATATGTTTTTCCAGTATTGCTCAGTCTCCAACCTTGGTGGGTCCGCTCTCACGTTATTACCCTGCCACTGAGAGTACACTTTGGATGGTTCTGTGGAGAACATCTGGTTTATTCTTCTGCCCTCTATCTCTCTTGTGTACCTCTTCAGGCGGTTAGCCAAGGCTGTGAGTCTTTGCTTGGCAGTTTCTAAGGCCTCAGGTATAGACAGCTTGCTGTACTTCTTAGGCAGGGTTCTCCTCACACCTTTCTGCAGTTCCGATAGCTGGCTAACTTCCCTTCGTGCTGCCTTGATCTTGGCCTCTAGCCTTCTTTTCCATGGAGGATACTGCTTCTTATGCTCGGTACTCATCTTGTATCCAAGCATCTCAAGGATCACTGTTGCTGTGTTGTATATCAGCTGGTTGGTCTCAGCGATGGTCACAGTAGGGATTGTTCGCAGTGCTGCATTCGCATCTTCAAGTAGACTTTCAGTAGATACTTCACTTGGTCTTGGTAATAGGCCACGGGGGCTCCAGGTGTCCTTCTTAGCCATGATCTTATCTCTTAGGTCAGCTGCTCTTGCATTCAGCTTACAAGGGCTCATTGTTCTTGGGGCTTGGTACCCAATCTCAGAGTGTGGGGATGATGATATCTGCCCCCTGACCTGTTGTCCTGGCTCCCCCTTGCCGTAACATTTGTGTTGTACCTCATCAATCTCTAGTTGCGATAGCAGTTGTTTCTTGCGGAAGTTGTAACACTGAGCGTTAGTCTTGATGTTGGGTTTCGAAGTATAATATATATATATATATTTTTTTTAAATTAACAATAGGGTTCTGTTTACACTTCAACATCTGATTTCTTAAAAATACACACACACACTTTCAGAACCGCTTGTCCCTCACGGGAAACTGGAGCCTACCCGGCAACACAGGGCGTAAGGGAACACACCCAGGACGGGACACCAGTCCGTTGCAAGGCACCCCAAGCGGGACTCGAACCCCAGACCCACCAAAGAGCAGGACTGCGGTCCAACCCACTGCGCCACTGCATCCCCTTTTTTTCTTAAAAATATAGTTAGCTAAATAGTATCTTAGTATTACAGCGGTAAATGAGCTTACTTGCGAAGGTGAATGGTTAACATACGTAGCGTTATATTAAATACACAGCTGTACCAACGGGGAGATGACTAATGGCTCAGCGGCAGCTCTTCCTTCACCTATCTTGCTAGTGGGTATCTTAACCGTTAACGGGAGGTCAGCGGGGTGTCCCGCAGCTCCGCCATCCCGCTACTTCAGCTCTTTCTCTACAACTAGTATATGTATTAACGTGGTCGGAGCTGCAAGTGCACTGTTTCTGCCACGCCCACACCTCCGGGCCGACACGGAACACCTGGGACGCAACGCAGACTACAGCATAAAAGGCTGCGTCACACCACCAGCTGATGCGGAACCTTGATCTGCCTCCTCGTTAGCGACCTTCTCTAGCCATTTCCTGTTCCCGAACGCCTTCCCCGAACCCGTCCCTTGTTCCCCCGATCTCCTGCCTCTTTCTGATCATCGACCTCTTGCCTGTGTACTGACCTCGCCTTTTGGATCCTCCCTGTTACGACGTTCGCACCTCGAAGACCCTTTGCCTGTTCTCTGACCTCCTCTCTTGGATTTCCCCGAAGACACCACGATTACCGCTCTGCACTTGGGTCCGCCGCTGCCTGCAAGACCCGACCATGACAGTTTCGCAGTCGCTTAACATGATGAATAGCAAAGCTCAAAACGTGAAGGCGAAACAAAAGGCTCAGAGAAAGTCTGTTGAAATCAGAAAAATGGAAGCATCCAAAAGGCTCAGTTCATAATAATAATTAGTTTTGCGTCGAGCAGAGGCAGCTCTGACTGCAGGAGGCAGAATGGATTGAGGAGCACGGACGCTGAGTCATGCTAACACCAGGTTGTGAAGTGGTGGGCACAAGAAAACAGGGATGAGATAATCCTAGTTTAGTTAGTAGGTTAATCTTTTTTAGTTCAGTTTTGTGCTCTGCTTTCATCAGAAATTCTAATGTACTATCAAACCAAAGTACTACAAGTATTTTGTGTGTGTGTGATTAGTTTAGCTTTGAAAGCATAATCTCTAAATGCTGTAAAGTGATTTCACAATCGCTCATCAGAGAAATATCGCACTTGCTAGAAAATATTCCAGCACCGATTTAAGAAATAAGTTAATAAATAAAATTATTATTGAAAATTAAGTCAGTTCTCTGCTAGACTGGCATTTGTTGCCGGTTTTGTGTGGCACAAAAGCCTGAAATTCAGGAGAAGGAAGTGAGTTCAGGCATGTTTACTCTCAGAAGCAGAGAGATGCATGAAGTGCATGCAGGTCAGCACAAGACAATGCACAACCTCGTGACGGTGTTAAAAGGCAGTGTGTTTTCTCTGCACATCTTTCTCATTTCAACGTCTGCACTGGCTTCCCACCAGATGTTGCACGTGACATCTTTGAAGGCATATTACCAGTTGAGCTGGCACACTGCCTGACCTTGTTAATTTCAAAAAAATATTTCACACTTGACATTCTCAATGAGTCCATTCAGAAATTTCCTTATAGATGGACAGATAAGAGCAACCGTCCTCATGCTATTCCCAGGAGATTCCTGCTTAACAAAAGTATTGGAGGAAATGCTCACGAAAATTGGAGTCTTCTGAGGTTACTTCCACTTGTAGTTGGACAGTCGGTGCCCTCATCTGAGCCGGCCTGGCAGGTTATTTTGGACCTTAAAGATATCGTTGAATCAGTTGTTGCACCAGTGCACACGACACAATCCATTGCTTTCCTTGAAGCCAAGATATGTGACCACAGATTTAGGTTACAAGAGGTGGTTTCCGACTATAAAGCTGTTGCCAAAACATCATTTCGTGGAACATTATCCACAGATGATCAGTTCATGATGGCATATCACTTGGAGTCAGCCACAACTGAGAAGTCTGGCTTGAATGTTTCAGCTTTCTCAGCTGTCTTTGTTGACATTTTGCATCAAGAGGCCGGCGAATGGTGACACTTAAAAGATTCATACATGTACAAGGTTAGATTGCGGTAATTTATGTTGTGTTCGTTAATCGCATGAGTTGATACGATAATATGCTAAATATGGTAACAAGAGGGTTACCTAACATTTCTTGCCAGAGGACTAATTTGTTTTTCGTAAAGACATAAGAATAGTCATTGTAAGAGTTTTGAGGGAAGATATCCAGTCCCCTATCTCTCTGAGCTAAATTACCCTCATGTTGCCATTTACTATGGAAATGTGCATGTTAAGGAATACATTTCTGAAGCACAACAAAAACAATGTTCAAATCTGTTTGTTAAAATAAATCATGTTCGAAGGAAGAACTACCACACAAACAAAAGAATTTTTGGTCATTCCGCTGAAAGAAAGTATTGGCAAAATTAATTGCATTTTAAAGGCAGATTAAAATTGTGTGGCAGTTCTTCCTTTGAACATCGGAGAGGTCTTCAACTCCCACCTCCGACAGAGCTTCAACCAGGTCCCGAGGGAGACTGGGGACATCGAGTCTGAATGGACTATGTTTCACGCCTCCATTGTCGGGGCGGCGGTTCGGAGCTGCGGCCATAAGGTCTCCGGCGCCTGTTGCGCCGGCAATCCCGAACACGGTGGTGGACACCGGAGGTAAGGGATGCCGTCAAGCTGAAGAAGGAGTTCTATCGGGCCTGGCTGGCTCATGGGACTCCTGAAGCAGCTGACGGGTACCGACGGGCCAAACGGAGCGTGGCTCTGGCAGTTGCCGCGGCAAAAACTCGGGCTTGGGAGGAGTTCGGTGAGGCCACGGAGGAAGACTTTCGGTCGGCCTCAAAGAGATTCTGGCAAACCGTCCGGCGACTCGGGGGGGGGGGGGGAAGCGGTGTTCCACAAACACTGTTTACAGTGGAAGTGGTGCGCTGCTGACCTCAGCTGAGGATGTCCTCGGGCGGTGGAAGGAGTACTTTGAGGATCTCCTTAATCCCTCCGACACGCCTTCCGTAGAGGAAGCTGAGGCTGGGGACTTGGAGGGGCACTCGTCCATTACCCTGGCTGAAGTTGCTGAGGTAGTCAAAAAACTCCTCGGTGGCAAGGCTCCGGGGGTGGATGAGATCCGCCCCGAGTTTCTCAAGTCTCTGGATGTTGTGGGGCTGTCTTGCCTGACACGCCTCTGCAGCATCGCGTGGAGTTCGGGAACGGTGCCTCTGGACTGGCAGACCGGGGTGGTGGTCCCTCTTTTTTAAGAAGGGGGACCGGAGATTGTGTTCCAACTACAGGGGGATCACACTCCTTAGCCTCCCTGGGAAAGTCTATGCCAGGGTACTGGAAAGGAGAATCCGACCGATAGTCGAACCTCGGATTCAGGAGGAGCAATGCGGTTTTCGCCCTGGCCGTGGAACACTGGACCAGCTCTATACCCTCACTAGGGTGCTGGAGGGTTCGTGGGAGTTTGCCCAACCAGTCCATATGTGTTTTGTGGACCTGGAGAAGGCATTCGACCGTGTCCCTCGTGGCATCCTATGGGGGGTACTTCGGGATTATGGGGTTCGGGGCTCGTTGCTACGGGCTGTTCGTTCCCTGTATGACCGGGGCAGGAGCTTGGTTCGCACTGCCGGCAGTAAAAGTCAGACCTGTTCCCGGTGCATGTTGGACTCCGCCAGGGCTGCCCTTTGTCACCGATTCTGTTCATTATCTTCATGGACAGAATTTCTAGGCGCAGCCAGGGAACGGAGGGTGTCTGTTTTGGTGGCCGCGAGATCTCGTCTCTGCTTTTTGCGGACGATGTTGTCCTGCTGGCTTCATCAAGTCAAGACTTGCAGCGCGCACTGGGGAGGTTTGCAGCCGAGTGCGAAGCGGCGGGAATGAGAATCAGCACCTCCAAATCCGAGGCCATGGTTCTCAGTCGGAGAAAGGTGGATTGCCCCCTCCGGGTTAGGGGGGAAGTTGCTCCCTCAAGTGGAGGAGTTTAAGTATCTCGGGGTCTTGTTCACGAGTGAGGGAAAAAATGGAGCGGCAGGTTGACAGACGGATCGGTGCGGCGCCCGCAGTAATGCGGTCATTGTACCGGTCTGTTGTGGTGAACAGGGAGCTGAGTCGTAAGGCGAAGCTCTCAATTTACCGGTCGATCTACGTTCCTAGCCTCACCTATGCTCGTGAACTCTGGATCATGACCGAAAGAATAAGATCGCGGATACGAGCGGCAGAAATGAGTTTCCTCCGCAGAGTGGCTGGGGCGCACCCTTAG